>NC_140579.1:825643999-825659342 GCF_964204655.1 Triturus cristatus | reverse complement strand
ACATGCTTTGATCCTCTCACGATTGGATTATGGAAGTATTCTGTATCTGGGTGTTACTAAGGGTGCACTGCAGTGACTGCAGCTAGTCCAAAATGCTACCACCAGGCTGCTTCTAAATCTGCCCAAATTCACTTCCACAGACAGGCTTTTGCACGAACTCCACTGGATGCCCGTGGAAAAACAAATTAATTTGAAGTCATAATGCTACATGAATAGACTACTATCAAACACAGGCCCTCAGTAACTCAGACACTTGGTATCAACCTACAAACCACATCGCTCCCTACGCTCTTGCAATTCCAACTTTTCTTCAGTTCCTAGAGTGAGAAGAGCACGTCAAGGTGGCCGTGCATTCTCTAACCTAGGGCTAAAGCTATGGAATGCATTGCCACGATCACTGAGATCCTGTCAGTCTACCTCTGTTTGTCGAAAAACAGCTAAAAACCTGGCTGTTCTGAATAATTATCTCCTTATTTTCTGAGAAAGTACAGCGTGGGGCATAGTGCCAGGAAACCCATTGTGGGTAGCTGCACGCTTTACAAAACACAAGTAATAATAAAAAAGAATAATTGTCTTTGTATGTGGGTCACTGGCTAGTCTAAGTGTAATACTTGCAGAGTATCTGAGATCGCTGCTCTGGTTGTAGCTTCTAGGGGTGAATGTTTTTGGCATAACATCTGTCTTCTACCCTTCTTTTCATTTCAGTATTTCATACTGGGCCAGTATACCGTCCTGCTTAGTCAACTCCTAGTGGGGAATATATAGGATATATTTTTATTACGTTTGGATGATTTTATTGTACAATATTCAGTGGAATGAAAACCTGCATTTCATAGTGAACTATAGTGCCATTGTGTATTTCATAGCACTCTGTAGACCCAAACATCCCCCTGGAACACCACCCTAACCCCCCAACTCAGAAGCACACATCAAAGACCTAGGAAGCCTGAGCCTCATCCAACAAGCAAAGGGACGTACCCACGTCCCCCGACACATTATGGACCCTATTTTTACCTTCTTCTGCAACATCCGATTTAAAGAGCCTACACCAGTCTCCTGGACAGACCATGCTATCATAAAGTTTGGCACCCTCATCCAGGTTCAATGCACATGCACAACTTCCAGACAAGCCCATGGAAACTGAAGCAGCATCACTGACAAGGACTGGAACACCGCTTTCAACATCCATCGAACCAAACACAGCAACAGCCTCCCCAAAGCAATCAAGATTTTCAACAATTGGATCCCCTCCTGGGTTGACTCTCTTCACCCTCTCCTCAGCCCCCCCCCCCCCCCAAACACAGCAATACAACAATATCTAGACCTCAGGCCAGTTGATACACAAAGGAATGCAGATTGATGAAATGCCACTGCAAACAACTGGAATACATATTGAGAATAAGCCAGGATACTGCAGACAGGAGCAGTTTTAAACCTGCCTCGTAATGCTACCGCCAAATAATTCAGACCACCAAATGTGCCGCTCTGGCGGACTGCATTGATGCCAGCACCTACAGAAGCAAAGATATCTTTGCCATAGAGAAGAATTTCACCTCACAAGCAGCTGGGTCCAACCCAATCACCTCCACGCAGGACTGCTGCAACAATTTCTCTCAAATCATCAGCAACAAAATCACCTCCATTTATAGAAACTTCAACTACAGCCAGACCTGAAACACCTTGCCAAACACCTGATTTTATCCAAAGAACCAATGCTTACACATGAAGTCCATCCACTCGGGAGCCCCATCGGACCCCTGCCCCACCGGACCCCTACCCCACCATGCCTACTCCAGATAACTGAAACCCATCAGCAACATGCTCACACCGATTTGGAATGTCTTCACCTCTTCTGCAACCTTCCAGACGCTTGAAAGCATGCAACTGTCCTCCCACTGCAGAAGAAACCTTTTGTGAACCTTCAACGCTCACCTACTACAGACTGATCTCCCTCCTACCATTCCCATCAAGGCCAGTGAGAAAATCATCAACAGAGCCCTCACTGAATACCTCAAAGATCATCAACTCCTCGGCAGTACCCAGTCAAGTTTTAGACCCAACCACAACATGGAAACTGCCTTCGTCACTGCCAGGGCTGACATCCTGATGACTCTCGATAGAGGAGAAACCGTGGTCCTCATTCTCCTGGAACTCTCCGTAGCATTTGAGATGGTATCCCTTCAATGCCTACACAAAAGGACCCAGTCTGTTAGATTGGCATCGTTCAGCTCAAATGCCACCAACCTCATCTGTGGGATTTCGTAAAGATCCTCCCTGAGCCCAGCCATCTTTAATGCATACATGATCCCTCTAGACAGCATCATCCACTCATACAACCAGGGCTGACTTTAGCCCTGGTGGAGCCTGTTGCAACTGGCTTTTCTAGTGCCCCTCCACAAAAACCTACCTCTCCAGGGATTCCCTCGCTACCACTCTCCAACGGGACCCCTCGTTTCTCCATAGCCACTCTCTTACATGCATTTCATTTGTTTTATAGCGCCAGTCATACCAGTGTAGAGCGTCAGAGCACTTTACATTACAAACATATTATACAGAAAGAATTAATCATATGTGTATAAATCAGTGTATAGGAAATGTTACATAAAACTATGAGGATTACATTATGTAGGAAACACGTCATCTATACCAGTAGGCAGTATATTTTAAAAGTGATTGGTCCAGAAAAGTACAAACTCAGGATTTAAAATGTACCACAATGGTTGGGATTCACTTTAGTAATCAGAATGTATTTCTACCCAAACGAACCCTTTTTAGCAACATTAGTATAATAAAAGACTAGGGAAAAAAACAAAACCTTCTGATTTATACCATGCAGTCTACATGCATCTGAGCTCTTTGTTGACAGTTCATAGGTCACTGTAAAAAGTCAGGATTGTAACTTAAGCACAGCAAGTACCAAAAGGATCTCTGTGACAAAAGAAGTAACCCACTGAGCTAGCCAGATAAACTACAGTTATGTGATCTGCAGGGTAGATGTTCTTTGCAGAAGGCTTATTAACCCTCTGCACTACAATATGGTGAGCAAAAGCTGTCACTAGGCAAAACTCCAACCTTTCAAGAATGTACATTAATATATTAATATCAGCAAATAATAATGTCTGCTACTTCAAACTTTAAGTGGGACAAGAGCATCTGACATTCATTAGTAATATTTGTGGTTTCCGCCAATTTTTTTGAGGGCTATTTTGTGTCCCACTGTTTAATGATAGCAAATAAAGTTCAAGAACACGTTATTGGCGTTTGGAAGATCAAATTGTACGAAACGTTTTCTGAAACAAGGGAGGAAAAAACGTAATGTCACCCTTACACACCATTCTTTAAAGCTTTTTGTACAATTATGCGATTGCAATCGAACGTTATGTGGCTATAATGCACAGGTTTAACATTTTACAGAATACAAAAAATCTGAAACATTGTACCAACTAAAACGTTACTTTCTCAAAAGCTTTTTACGAGCTGACTTCCATTTGCCAATTATTAAAATGAAAGTCAAAAAGCAGCAGGTGGATGTCACATAAACACATTCTGATGAAACAATTTATGTGACCAAACTGACCTTTAATGTATTGCCAAGAGCAGAGCTGGCTTTGGTGCCACTGCCAATCTTATCACGGAAAGGAACACAGCTTTTCTTCCTCCTCTTGCATGGTGTGGGTTGCACTGCGCATTCGGACAATTTTTCTGGTGTTGCAGTGGTTGAATAGAAATACTCCTCACACACTATTGTTGGTTTCATACTAAGGTCAAACCTCTGAGTTCCTCTAATTATCACCTGTGTCCCTATGTCACGGGGAGTGACAATCGGGACTCCGATTAGGAGGCTTTGCATATCATACAGCCCTGCAGAGGAAGTGGAGATGGACTAAACCACTTCCTCCAAAATAACACATCCCAGATGACTCAATTGAGCAGGTGTTCTGTGATTTTGTAAAGGTGCAATACTGTGACACGCAGTCCGGCATTAAGGCTTCATCATCGTGTAAACACTGCTGTCCATCTTTTATTTCCTCGAGGACAAACATTGTGTAAATAAAAGAGAGATAACAGTGTTCACTGTGCAGGGTTTTTAGCACCCCCGCCCCCTTGGTGCCAGGTGCAGTGGCACTGGTCACATCGCCCTAAAACCAGTCCTGCTCACAACATCCTTTCTTATGGCAACAACATACTGCAGAGGAAGTGGAGATGGACTAAACCACTTCCTCCAACATAACATCCCTCCTTTACCAACAATAGAATCCAGAACCAAGAGAATAAAAAAGTAACAGAAAAAAAGAAAAAAAAAAAGAAAAGAAAACACAACCTGCACCACTAGAGGGGGCGTGTATTATTTTGCTTTACTTCAGGACAATAGGAAATTCTTCAATCTGGAGGACCTCACAAGATGGGGTCGGAGATGGTATCTTTCAGTTCATTGGTGACTGACATCATTTCTCATCTGGTTCGAAGTATCAGTCACTGGTGATGTGCTGGGATCAGCGGGACCAGGTCAATACCTTTTGGGAGACAAATTCTCTAGCCCCCGGAGATTACAGGTACCACCCTGGGTAGCGTGGAAAGAACAGGGCCAGCGGATGGTAGCAGTTCGGTTTTTGTAGGCTCTTCTATTTCCAATAGCTCACCGGCCTCAATCATGGGGCGGTTCACAGGAGTTTGGTTCCGCTTGAAAAAAGAAACATCTTTAGTGATGGTCTCTCGAGCTCTTTGGGCTGTGATCATGGTTCCTTTCACGGTTTGCACCTTCCACGGGCTGAGCTCAAAAGGGAGTGAAAACTTTCCTCTGGAGTGTTTATTCTTTACCATCACCAGGTCACAGACATTAATGGAACTCGGTTTGGCTCTGCGAGTTTGAGATATGTGCTCATTTCTTGATTGATGCTTCTTCAACTTGTCTTTTTTATTTTTTTTAATCTTTTTATTGAGAAGAACACCATTATCTTAAATATTAAAATCCTTTTACAAAAATTGTATATTCTCAATTAATTCATTATCTAAAGTGCAAAGTCATTGAGATTCCATCTTCTATGTTCAATAGCACGCACAGTTAAAGCATTCGACCAATATCAGTTGCTATTTAATAAAGTGCAGTATTTAACTCCCATAAAGTGCATTTTCCTGTCTCCCAATCGGGTTGTTTTAAACCTTGATAAAGTGCATCAGCTCATGTTCTACCCCTAGCAGCAAACAATTTCTAAAACAAACTAAAGGGTGTGGAAATGTTAAACTAATCTACTTGGCCAAGGGACAAAATGCACCTGAGATCTACATGTCCTGTAAAATCCACTTTTCCCACCTACTCTCATCCCTACATCAATTGTAAGGGGAGACAGAGAAACATTTAATATATTTCTGTTTTATTGATTAATAAACAAACACTTTGCAATAATGCTAAAGAAAAACTTGACAAGTGATATTATCCCTTTTATCTAAACATATAGTCATTGTATAGAAATACAACGATAAATGAACTTGCATGGTGAGGCTGCTCTAACATTCATGTTGACAATACGTCAATAGTTATGACAGATGTGGCCTTTTATGTCCGCACAGATGCTTTGTGCCTCCTGTTGTAAGCCAGAGATCAATAGCTCTGCTGGGGTCATAATCCTCAAAGCTGGGTCCTTCTATCTTAAGAAGCATTAGGCCTTGGGGAACATCTTGATTTAACCGTGATCTTAGTGAGTTCTTAATGATATTCATTGAGGAAAACACACGTTTAGCTTCTGCTGTAGATACGCTGAATGTGAATATCATCTCCACAATCTTTACCATATTAGTCAACGTGGACTTTTTTTGCTAGCAGGGTGAAGTATGCAGGCAATGTAGGAATGCCTTTGATCTGAAGGCTATTCATACGTGTTTTAAGTCCACAAAACTCCTCTACAATTGCCAACCTCTCGCATGTGGTGAAAAGTACCTAAAATGTATACAATTGCCTCAATATCAGAGAGCCCATATTTATAGAGTTCCTCTCTACTTTCTGACCACAGTGTATAATCAAATGGCTGAAATGCTTGAACCGGCATGCATTTAAAATTTGCAAACCTCTCATCAATGTATTTAACCACACTGTCAATGAGCTCACTGTCACTTTGGATTGTTGCTGGTGGTGGGCAGTGTCCTGATTACTTTATTTCCCAGCCATCAGTAGAAATGTTTCCATACTTCTTTTCTTCAGGGTGGTACAGTTTTTTAAACTACTGTATATATTCACCCAACTTACTCTTTAGGCCTAGTAGGGTCAATGCACACCTCCCTACAGCAGGTGGAACATGCAATAAAAGCAGTTAATTAAACTGAAAAAATTCTTGAAAGCTGAGACACTGACTTCAGAACAACTCTCAGACTGGAAAGGTTTTTTTATAAATGTAAAGTTAGTTACAATTGAGAGGTAGTTTTTAGGTCTTACTGAGTCAGCGCGCATGCGCTGCTTGGAGAGACATTTAGTAAGCGAGTTTTCAAAGTGCTGCTGGCTGGTGACAAGCTTGCGTTCACGCGAGCGTGCACGCTCGCAGTCAGCAGCTTTCAGCGCCCAAGGCGCCATCTGGAGCTTTTACTTTTTCCACCATTGCGCACACACCCCTGCTTTCACTTTTGCCGGCGCGCGCACCACTCGGCTATGCCAATGCTTGTTTCTTCCGTCACCAGTCGTCTCTCTCGCCGTTCCTCATTCATTCTTTCCTTCTCTTATCCTGTCGATCACACCTCTCCCTCATTTAGCAGCAGCAGCCTCTCTTTTTGCGTCTCCACTCTCTCCGCCTCTATTCTTCCATCCTCTCCCAATCTTTACCACTCTCCTCTTTCTGTAGCTCTCCTCCCTTCCTTCTTCCATTTTTGCCCTAAACTCCTCCGTCAGTGCGGGGGTTGGAGGACCGGCCGTCTCTAAGGGCAGGAAAGAGACTCCCGGGCAGTCTTCCTCTGGAGACATCAGAGACAAGTGCCCGAGCTCGGTGGAGACAGGAGATGCTGCCCTGAACCCTCGCCCGGATCCTGCTCGTCGGTGCTTCAGGAGGGGCTCCGTGTTCCCCGAAGTCTTTCCTGGACCCTGGACCCCGCGCCAGACTCTCACCCTGGCTCCAGAGCGGTAAGTGGGATTTCTGTGTGAATGAGCACTGCGAGGCCAAGGGCTCTGCACTTCTAGGGGCATTCCACATAGCGCCGCGTTGTGGGAGTGTGGCACATAGCATTGTGCTTTTATGAGCATGCCACATAGCAATGCATTTCTAAAAGCGTTCCACATAGTGCTGCGTTCCAGGAGTGTGCCACATAGGACTTCCGTCTGTGAGTGCCTAGCACAGCAATGCGCTTCAAAGAGCGTTCCACATAGCGCTGCCTTGTGTGAGTTTGCCACATAGGACTGTGCTTCGGTAGGGGTGTCACATTGCAATGCACTTCTGAAAGCGTTTCACATAGCGCTGCATTCCAGGAGTGTGCTATATAGGACTTCCCTCTATTTTCACCTCACACAGCAATGCACTTCTGAGAGAGTTCCACATAGCACCGCGTTGTAGGAGTGTGCAACATAGGATTGTGCTTCTATGAGCATGCCACATAGCAATGCGCTTCTGAGAGAGATCCACGTAGCGCGGCGTTGTGGGAGTGTGCCACATAGGACTTCCCTCTGTTAGCGCCTCACACAGCAATGCACTTCTGAGAGCGCTCCACATAGCGCTGCGTTGTGGGAGTTTGCCACATATGACTGTGCTTCTGTCGGGGTGCCAAAAAGCAATGCACTTCTGACAACGTTCCACATAGCGCTGCATTTCAGGAGTGTGCTACATAGGACTTCCCTCTATTAGCACCTCACACAGCAATGCACTTCTGAGAGAGTTCCACATAGCTCCGCGTTGTGGGAGTGTGCCACATAGGATTGTGCTTCTATGAGCATGCCACATAGCAATGCGCTTCTGAGAGAGTTCAACGTAGCGCCGCGTTGTGGGAGTGTGCCACATAGGACTTCCCTCTGTTAGCGCCTCACACAGCAATGCACTTCTGAGAGTGTTCCACATAGCGCCGCGTTGTGGGAGTTTGCCAAATAGGACTGTGCTTCTGTGGGGGTGCCACATAGCGATGCACTTCTGAAAGTGTTCCACATAGCGCTGCGTTCCATGAGTGTGCCACATAGGACTGCCCTTCTGTGTGCGTGTCGCATAGCAATGCACTCCTGAGTGCTTTCCACATAGCGCCGCTTTGTAGTAGTTTGCCACATAGGACTGTGTTCCTGCTGCAGGCCGAGATTACACAAATTATGGCGTTCTTGATTCAAGGTTATTTTAAATATGTATGTTTTTGAAGGGTCATGATTAACTCATAAGTGTGCCATTTAGCTATCTGTTTCTAGTGGACACAGTAATTGCTGTAAAACAATACCCTTTTTCACAGCTATATTTTCTTTTGCCCTTTATGGAAAAATGGGCAACTGCATTTTTTGACTACCCACAGGATTTATGATGTTACTAGAAGTTGGAGATTAATTTTCACTCCTTTACCCTTTATGTTCTACTGCGCATTCGACTTTAGTTTGTGGTAGTATTATTCCATGCAGGTCAAATTTATAACTGGGATGCCATTAAGTTGCACTTTCACCTCGCACCATCACCTCAGCGCACCACCTTACCACCAGTGCAACACGACCACAAGCACAGCCCCACCTCAGCAGCAATTCATCACTACTGCAGCAGCACTTCAGCATCAGCACAGCACCAACTCAGCATTAATCAGTACCACTTGAGCACCAGTGCAGCACAACCGCCTCAGCATGACTCAGCACCACAGCATCACTCAGCTCCACCTAAGTATCATTAAGTAACACCTCCGCATCAGCACATTACCACCTCAGCACCACCTCAGTCTGCCCGGGATATGTGTAATCTGTTGATTCTCCCCTAATATCTGTCCGCTGCTCGTGTGGTAATTCAGGTACTATTTCCCAACTTCCACCATGATTATGTCCTCATCCCCCCCACTTCCCCCACCCACCCATAACAAAAAAAACAATAACAAACAAGCATTACAACAGGCAGTAAGAAGTTGCTAGCAAGACTTTTTTTGTGTTATTTCTTTTTTAATAGGGTCGTTCAGTCGTACATAATGTCTTCTTGGTTATATACACATGTTTATAACACTTTTTTAATATGCCTTTTCAACATGCTACACAGCAGCCACAATGCTCTACAGCATAGCTTAAAGATATTGGCAAAGGCAATTGCTCTGGCTAAACACTTATAAGGTCCCAAAGGCGAGACCTATTGGCTATGCCAATGCTTGTTTTGCTTTAGCAGCAGAAACATCATTACCAGCTGCAATCTGTCCCAGGTGTAGAACCACTGTCTGCAGGTTTTGTTGCATTGCTGCTGAAGCCCTGGTTTTGCCGGATACCCATCTAACCTGTTTAACATTCGTGAAATGTGCCAAGTTTTCATCAATTATTCTTGACATTTCTTTGGCATCTTTTCGCCTCTTAGGACTAGACCAATAAAATGTAAAAATCCAATTCAAAGTTTGCTCAAACTGACAAATAGAGGGATTGGATTTTACAGCATCTAGAATCCCAAACTGAAGCTTGTGAGCTCCACAGTGGAATGGCAGAAGAAAAGGAATGTCTTTCTTTAGAAGTGTTGCAACCCCTCCCTTAAATCCCATCATAACTGCAGAACCATCAAAATTGACAGCTATTAATGATGGGCCTGGATGTTCTGAAGACCTCATATCTACTAAATCCAAAGATAACCCTTTGATTCCTTTAACTATACCATCCAGAATACCTTGAGCATGTGCATGTCCAAGTGGAACAAGATCTGCAAATAGAGTGTAAGGTTTCCCACCATTCACTGCTCTCACCAGCACAGTTTCCTGTTCAATGATGGCACTATCTGTGCTTCCTTCAGCAATAATGCAGATTAAGTGAGAATTTGAAACTATTTTTTTGATGTCCTGCCGAAGTATATTTGCCTCACATCTAATGAGCTCTGAGGCTTTTTCATGGTTGTCATAATTTTCTCCTATTTCCACACCTGCTTTCTTCATAGCCCTACATACGGTGTCCATGTCTGAGAGTGGCTTACCTTGTTTTGCAATTAGGTAAGCATTTTTAAATAAGATGGTCAGTTTCTTTCTTTCTCTCTCCCGCAGTTTTTGCAGTGCTTGCATGATGAGGGGCTGCTCTGTAGGGGCACTGGAATTTGAGGTACTCGCTGTAGGAGCCTGAGACTGCAAGGCGGTTTCTTTCATTTCCTGGCTGTGCCATGAAACAAATGTCATAAGTGCCTTACTAGTTTCATGAGCTTTGATTGGTTCAATGTGCAACTGGTCACATCAACTTAAGAATGCATTTCTACCTGAACCCAAATAGCTGACTACTATAGTAGGATATATTTGGCAAATCGTGCAGTACATGTTTGGTCCTTCTCCCTCTGGACTTTCCGTCAGGGCAAGCCATGGCCAGGATTCCACCCAGTGTGACTGAAAAACCTGTTTTCGTTTTTGAGCATCATACGTTTTGTTCTTAGTTATGTTATGATCATGTGCAGTGTTACAAGGCCCAACCTCAGTTGTTTCTTTTTGGTTTCCATCAGTGTCTTTACTTTTTTTTAATCCAAAACTGAATAGACTTTGTTGGTACATATTTGCCTGTCAGCTGGAGAAAGTGATCAAGTCTGATACTATACTTCATGCAGTTTAAACTCACGGTCCAGAAATGTTGATCTATTTATGGCAACAGACTTTTCACTAAATCTTAAATGATACAGGTTTCCTCCTACACTTTCTTTTCCAAACACTTTGAGAACCAAGGGTTGAGGCTTCCTGCTTCAATGAACCTCTATCCTGCTACTACAGTTCGTAGTGATTCTGTTTCATGCCAAGTTGTGAGTGCACTGAAGTCTGATGCTAGACTGGCTGCATTCTAGACCTTGAAGCCAAGAAAAGATTTACAGTAAGAACAAGGATTTGGGCTTTGGAAACGTACAAGCTTACATAAAGACTAATCAAATCTACCATTCATTACCATAAAAAAAACAAATTCGAAATTAAGGTGAATATGTACAAAGAAGTGGCACAGTGGGACGTTAGCCGTCATGGCTTAACGCCTCACTCCGCCACTTCAGAAATGCAAGGCTGCACCATATTTACAAGAATATGGTGCAGCATTGCGTTTCTCCCTGCGCTGGTGCTACACTTAGCCACCGAGCGCCAACGCAGGCATCCTTGAGTGCAAGGGAGTCTGCGTGAAGGGGAAGATTGTTTATGTGAAGGAAGGTGTCCCTTCCCGCACATAAACAATCTTTAAATGTTGTTTTGCCACTTCCATGCATGCTGCTAAATGCAGCACACATGGAAACTACAAAATTTAAGTTTTTTACAAAAAAGATTGTTTATGTGCAGGAAGGGACATCTTCCTACATAAAAACAATCCAAGGTGTTTTGCTTTTTCCATGTGTGCTGCACAAAGCAGCAAACATGGAAAAAGCAAACACAAGGAGAAATAAAGCATTTCTCCTCGTTTCACCAAGTTAAGACCAGGTTTTCCCTGTTCTTAATTTTGGCGTCCTATTTACGCCACACTTGTAAATAGGGGGCAGCGCCAACATCAATGGGTGTTGTAGTGGAACGCCCACTGCAGCACCCACTGCCAACCCCTTTCACGCTAAGGATAGTGTGAAAGGGGGCCTTATTTACAAGGCAGTGTTAAGCCACGTTGAGTGGCTTAGCGCTGCCTTGTAAATAAGGCAAAGCCCATTTTGCAACAGGAACGTCCTAAAAAGCGACCCATTCCCCTGGCGATAGGGGCTTGTACATATACCCCTCAGTGTAATTGCCTGTGTTAGGAAGATGGATAAAATAAACAATGAACAGAAAGAAAAAAGGCAGAAAGAAAGGAAGGAAAAATGATAAAGGATGAAAGAAGGTAATTAAGAAAGAAAAGGGGCAAAAAGGAAAGAAAGAAGGGAAAGCAAAAATGACAGAAGGCAAAAAAGGAAAGACAGAAGATGGAAGGAAAGAGGGTGTTTAGAATAAATAAATATTAGTTACTAAAAACCAAATTATACCACACCTATATTTCAATAAAATTGCTGCAAATTAAATACCATAAAATTTGTTGTTTTTCCCGAGGCAAAGTTTTGAAAAAAACCATTGGTGAAACATATTCCAGGAATGCCAAGAAATAGCAGCAATCCACTTCAAACGGAATTTACACCAGCATTAAAAGGCGAGCGGAACTGATAATTCTGAAATGTGCCATGTGCAGCATTGGTACTAAAGGAGAACTCCTCGTGTGTGGATGTGCACCTCGTGAAAGAGAAAAATGAAGCCACTCAAAGGGACTTTAATCAGAGGCTTAAGTATGCTGACCCATTT
Organism: Triturus cristatus; assembly: GCF_964204655.1. NCBI lineage: Eukaryota > Metazoa > Chordata > Amphibia > Caudata > Salamandridae > Triturus > Triturus cristatus. The sequence goes on along the minus strand of NC_140579.1, from coordinate 825,646,967 downwards.
CCCCATGCTGTATGCTGTAATGGGCGGAAGCAAAATGGAAATGACAGATCAATCTGTGAAAGAGGTGGCCGGAAGTACCTTTCAGTAAATAAATATTATACATATAATTATTTTAGTAAAAATCAAAATGTGTTGGTCTAAAGCCAGACCTAAAAAGCAGTGATGACGCAACCACATGCCATGCCACTAAGACATGCATGCGTGATGAGTATGTCTTTTTGTGATACTTAAAACCGAGTCATTCACAGTAAAGTTAACCATCGCTGCATTCGGGCAGAAGAAAAATGTTAATGACACAACAACAAACCATAAATGAAAAGGGCTGACTGAAAACTCCTATGAGAATATGTGTGTAATTTTAGCCAAATTCCCCTAACTCGAAAGAAAAAATATGTTATTTCCTACCATTGCTTTGTAAAACTGTGGATTTAGAAAGATCGAATGACTGCGGGGCTGTGGGTGGTATAAACTGCGCAAAATGTACAGCTAACCAAAGGAAAGAGTGCGTGCAATTAATTATCCCGCAAAATGCACGATTCCAAACCCCAGCAATGACCAGTTATCAATCTTTGACTGGGCTACAAATCTGCCAATGGCACACGCACACCGGCCAGCTCATTAAGTCACCAAATCCTAACCTACCGCCTCAGCAAGAAAGTCTGCTTTGCATATACACTCAAATAAATGATGGACAACTGTACTTGCGTGCACAGATGGCGTATGGATTGGCAGTTCCTACAAGAGAGCTGAAGATGACAGTGACATATCAAGCCAGAACAAGGGCCCTAAACACTGAGGCACTTTCCCTGCAGTGCACCTCTTGCACTGATGGTGGTAGGGCTGGCCAGAGTCCAAGATGCAGGATTCTTGCCTTTCACCTTTACACCGGGAGTCCGCTTCATCTGTGAAAAGAAAGCACCATGCTTGTCATCTGAGCCTGTTGGGGGCACTTGTTTTTTGCAGGTTTTTTATATAGCGCAAACACGACCCGAAGGTGAGCACGTCTAATAAACACATTTACACAAGGTCATGTTCATTGTTTAAGTTCCACGACCAGATGTAAATTTCGGGACGAAAAGGTGATCCTGATTACCGATGACCCAGGAAGACGACAGATTGAATGATCGCCCCTAGATACAACAAGGAAACGAGAGACATTGTTTTTAAACCCAGAAAGATTGCGTGGGACTCCAGACAGAAAAGAGACCGAGACTGAATCCGGCCACCATAATTATTGATGAAAGAAAAAGAGGAAAAAAGAAAATATCATTAACGCTTCACTTGTTAATAAGCAAGCTATCATTGCAACATTTCAGCTTCCCTTGAAGCACGATAGATGTACTCCCAACGAGAGGAGATATCCTTACTGCAGTGCTGCAGCACCGGTGGAATTGGTGCCATATTTGAATATACACATTAAGGAGAAAAAAATCTTGTGTCCTGAAGAAGGTGGTCCTATGTGGATTTCTGCCACCAAAACGCGTTGACGCCTGTTTTTTGTTTTAAGTTAAATTTGGTTTAGTTAGCTATAGACAGGGATTGGAGATTTGTGACTGACACCGTCTACTGTGCATCCAAATTAACATATGTATGACACATTGTCTGTCTTTCAGTGTTCTCCTTTCTGGATACATAATTGACTCTATGTGGAAATTGGTGTGTTTTTATTAACATTGTTTTTATTCCTGATGATTTATGTTTTATATGAATTTGTATTGACCATTAAAAAACAGATATATTTGATACAAATTGGTTTTATGATAAGTGCTTCAGACATATTTAGCGAGAGGTGGGGTTGAATCAGTATGGATGTGAATATGTGTGGTGAATGAAGTAACAATTCTAGAACAGTCTCCAAAAGGTACATATATTTTCATACATTGTGTTTAGGCACAGGCAGATTACGGGAACTGCCCAGAATCATTGGATGTTTAGTAACGCTGAGACTCAAACCTGGTCCCCAAGGGTCGAAATCGGCGCTCTGGCTGTAAGGAGGGGGGTCAGTAGCAGGGGAAGTAAGCGTGTGTAAGCGGGCATAGGGATGGTGGTTAGTAATATGGTGAAGCAGCCCCACTCTCTCTTCACAATAGGTGACCATTTGCTCCCTTTGCCTAGTCTTGAGTCTTTGACAGGAGACCCTGGCCATTACCCCTTCTCATGCCCTACTTGCCAACCCCATGGCAACAGGTTCAAAATACTGAATGCAGAGGGCAGTGTGAGCGCTGCGGTAGTTGCAGGGGCAGTGTGAGCGCAGCAGTGATAGCAGGCACGTTGTACGAGGCTGGAGAAGGTGTTGTAGGCCTAGTGGTCGAAGAAATGCATTAAAAAAAAGTATGGGAACTGTTATGCTGCATAAAAAGGATGCAGGGGGAGAGAGTCTGGGGGTGCGGTCAAAGCAGTAACGAAAAAAACAAAATATTGTGTAACTTTTTTTGGTCTTTCACCTTCAGGTAGTACAATAATGGACAGCTTTTATGAAAATGAAATGCAGGTTATAAAAGCATCTCAAGACTAGGGGTGGGCGGAAAATTCCGTTCCGCCAGCGTAGAATAAAAAAGCAAGCCACCCCGGCTCACGGACCCGGTCCTTGCTTCTGAAAGCAGCCAGGCCGGGGAGCCTCCTCCGGGCACACGGAGCCTAGCAAGGCCCGGGGAGAGCCTCCCCGGGCCCCGGTGGACCCCCGTCCCCAGCGCCCGGACCCTCCGCTGGCTTGCGGGACAGTGGGCTCCCGCACCCCGGGACGGAGCTCCAGCACCGGGCCCAGCTTCCTGGACCCCCAGCCAGGCCGGGGAGAGCCTCCCCGGGCCCCGGTGGACACCCTGTCCCCAGCGCCCGGACCCTCGGCTGGCTTGCGGGACAGGGGGCTCCCGCACCCCGGGACGGAGCTCCAGCACCGGGCCCAGCTCCCGGACCTCCAGCCAGGCCGGGGAGAGACTCCCCGGGCCCCGGTGGACACCCTGTCCCCAGC